>NW_027142608.1:10000-20000 GCF_026170545.1 Melanerpes formicivorus | reverse complement strand
GGTAGACGTGCTCTCCCTGGCGAGGGGGGACTTAGTGCACTGAGCCGTGCGGCGGCAGGTAGACGTGCTCTCCTTCCCGAGGAGGTAGACGTGCTCTCCCTGGCGAGGGGGGGGACTTAGTGCACTGAGCCGTGCGGCGGCAGGTAGACGTGCTCTCCTTCCCGAGGAGGTAGACGTGCTCTCCTTCCCAGGAGGTAGACGTGCTCTCCTTCCCGAGGAGGTAGACGTGCTCTCCTTCCCAGGAGGTAGACGTGCTCTCCTTCCCGAGGAGGTAGACGTGCTCTCCTTCCCAGGAGGTAGACGTGCTCTCCTTCCCGAGGAGGTAGACGTGCTCTCCTTCCCAGGAGGTAGACGTGCTCTCCTTCCCAGGAGGTAGACGTGCTCTCCTTCCCGAGGAGGTAGACGTGCTCTCCTTCCCAGGAGGTAGACGTGCTCTCCTTCCCAGGTGGTAGACGTGCTCTCCTTCCCGAGGAGGTAGACGTGCTCTCCTTCCCAGGTGGTAGACGTGCTCTCCCTCGGTGAGTAGACGTGCTCTCCCTGAGCTGGCAGGTAGACGTGCTCTCCATGGCGAGGGGGGACTTAGTGCACTGAGCCGTGCGGCAGGAGGTAGACGTGCTCCCCGCGGCCGGGCGGGCACTTAGCGCGCGGAGGCTGGAACCGCGGGGTAGACGTGGTCCCCGGGACGAGGGCCGCCTGGTATCGCCCGCCCGGCCCCCAACCCCCCCCCCCCCGCGGCGGCGTAAATGAAGAGAGGCAGTCGGCATGAAACCTTCTTTTATTAAGTGTTGTTTTCATCGAGCGTCTTTCATTAAAGGTTGTGTTCTGAAGCAGTCTTTTCTTCAACAGCGCTGTTCTCCGGGGAGAAGGTCTGCCGGCATCTCTAGAAATCTCCCCCCGCCCCTGACCGCCTCCCCCCCCGCCCCCGTTGCCGGTTTGCGCGGCGCCCCCCCCTCCCGACGTTGCCTCTTGCCGCTACCCCCCGCCCCCCCCCCGCTGCCGGTTTGCGCGGAGCCCCCCCTCCCGACGTTGCCTCTTGCCGCTACCCCCCGCCCCCCCCCCGCTGCCGGTTTGCGCGGAGCTCCCCCTTCCCGCCGTTGCCTCTTGCCGCTACCCCCCGCCCCCCCCCCGCTGCCGGTTTGCGCGGAGCCCCCCCCTTCCCGCCGTTGCCTCTTGCCGCTACCACCCGCCCCCCCCCCGCTGCCGGTTTGCGCGGAGCCCCCCCTTCCCGCCGTTGCCTCTTGCCGCTACCCCCCGCCCCCCCCCCGCTGCCGGTTTGCGCGGAGCCCCCCCCTTCCCGCCGTTGCCTCTTGCCGCTACCCCCCGCCCCCCCCCCGCTGCCGGTTTGCGCGGAGGCCCCCCCTTCCCGCCGTTGCCTCTTGCCGTTACCCCCGCCCCCCCCCCCGCTGCCGGTTTGCGCGGAGCGCCCCCGCCTGCCGTTGCCTCTCGCCGCGGCCACCACCGCCCCCTCCACACCCCCGGGCCCCCGTTACCGGTTTGCGCGGAGCCCCCCCCTCCCGACGTTGCCTCTTGCCGCTGCTGCCACCCCCCAGCTCCCCACACCCCCCGGCTCCCGTTAGCGGTTTGCGCGGAGCCCCCCCCTTCCCGCCGTTGCCTCTTGCCGCTACCCCCCGCCCCCCCCCCCCCGCTGCCGGTTTGCGCGGAGCCCCCCCGCCTGCCGTTGCCTCTTGCCGCGGCCGCCACCGCCCCCCCCCACACCCCCCGGCCCCCGTTACCGGTTTGCGCGGAGCCCCCCCTCCCGACGTTGCCTCTTGCCGCTGCTGCCACCCCCAGCTCCCCACACCCCCCGGCTCCCGTTAGCGGTTTGCGCGGAGCCCCCCCCTTCCCCCCCTTCGCGGGCTGCCGCTTCCCTCCCCGGGCTGCCCGGCTGCTCTCTAACCCCTGCGACCGAGGCGGCGCTGTTAGGGCGGCCGTGCCGGTGCCCCTTGCCGCAGCTAGCCTCTCGCCGCTGCCCCTCCCGTCCGTCGTCCCCCGTCCCCAAAAACTTGCTGCTCTCCACGCTGGAGCCTGCACGGGGGAGGTTGCGCTCCGCTCCTCCGGCCCTAAAGCCGCCCTCGCCCGCCCCCCCGGCTTGCCGCTTGGCTCGGCTGCCCGCCCCCCCCGCTAATCCCCCCAACGCCCCCACCCCAAAAACACCCCAGCCCTACCGCATGCCGCTCCCCCTCTCCCCGCTCTCGCTGACCGCTGCCACCCCCCCCCCCCACCCCTCCCCCCCGAAACAAACCCCCCAGCCCTACCGCATGCCGCTCCCCCTCTCTCCCTAGCCTGCCCCCCCCCGCCGTCGCTTGCTGCCGCCGCCGCCGCCGCCGCCGCCGCCGCCGCCGGGACCCGCCTCGGTCTGGTGGCGCGCGCTCGGAGATCCCCGGCTACCCGTCCGTCCGTCCCTCCCTCCCGCCCCGCCCCGGGGGAGGGCCCGGGGCAGCGCGGGCAGGCGGGGAGCAAAAAAAGGCGCGGGCGCCAAAAAACGTCGGGGTCCCGGGGTGGCGGAGGGGGGCGGCGGCGGGGGGCGGCGGCGGGTACACGGCGCCGGGTCCAGGGCGCCGGGTCCAGCCCGTCCCGGGGCGGGGACAGGTGGTGTCGTCCGTCCCCGCCCCCGTAACCTGCTCTGAAGCATCCGCTTCCCGCCGCGGTTCGCCCTCCACCCCCCCGCCGCACACGCAGCTGCCGCTTCCCGCCGCCTCTGCCCCCCCCCCGGGATCAACCACCCGCCGGGTCCAGCCGGTCCCGGTCCCGGGAACCTGCTCCCGGGGCCAGCCGGAGCCACGCCCCCCTCCTCTGACGCTTCCAGCTGCCGCCTCCCCTCCCACCCCCCAAACTCACACTGGCCCTCGCCGGCCCGCCCACCCGCCTACCTGCTTGCCCGCCGCCGCTGGGTGGCGTGCCGGACACTCTCGCACACAGGTACACAGACAGGGACACAGGGACACAGGCACTCAGGCACACAGGGACACAGGGACACAGGGACACAAGGACACAGGGACACAGGCACTCAGGCACTCAGGCACTCAGGGACACAGGGACACAGGGACACAGGCACTCAGGCACTCAGGGACACAGGGACACAGGGACACAGGCACTCAGGCACACAGGGACACAGGTGGCGGGCCGGAGGCCTCTCTCCACTGTGTGGCAGGGGTCCAAGAGCCACCCCAGCCCAACCCAGAGGGTCTTTTGCACCTCTCTAGAGGCCACCCAGAGACCCCAGGCCGCAGCAGAAGCCTCCCCCGCATGCTCTGCAGGCTTCCGACCCACCCCAGGCCGCACCAGAAGCCTCCCCCGCAAGCTCTGCAGGCTTCCGACCCACCCCCAGGCCACAGCAGAAGCCTCTCCCGCACGCTCTGCAGGCTTCTCAGCCACCCCAGGCCGCACCAGAAGCCTCTCCCGCACGCTCTGCAGGCTTCTCAGCCACCCCAGGCCGCACCAGAAGCCTCTCCCGCACGCTCTGCAGGCTTCTCAGCCACCCCAGGCCGCAGCAGAAGCCTCCCCCGCACGCTCTGCAGGCTTCTCAGCCACCCCAGGCCGCACCAGAAGCCTCTCCCCGCACGCTCTGCAGGCTTCTCAGCCACCCCAGGCCGCACCAGAAGCCTCCCCCGCACGCTCTGCAGGCTTCTCAGCCACCCCAGGCCGCACCAGAAGCCTCCCCCGCACGCTCTGCAGGCTTCCGACCCACCCCAGGCCGCAGCAGAAGCCTCCCCCGCACGCTCTGCAGGCTTCTCAGCCACCCCAGGCCGCAGCAGAAGCCTCCCCCGCACGCTCTGCAGGCTTCTCAGCCACCCCAGGCCGCAGCAGAAGCCTCTCCCGCACGCTCTGCAGGCTTCTCAGCCACCCCAGGCCGCACCAGAAGCCTCCCCCGCACGCTCTGCAGGCTTCTCAGCCACCCCAGGCCGCACCAGAAGCCTCCCCCGCACGCTCTGCAGGCTTCCGACCCACCCCAGGCCGCAGCAGAAGCCTCTCCCGCACGCTCTGCAGGCTTCTCAGCCACCCCAGGCCGCAGCAGAAGCCTCTCCCGCACGCTCTGCAGGCTTCTCAGCCACCCCAGGCCGCAGCAGAAGCCTCTCCCGCACGCTCTGCAGGCTTCTCAGCCACCCCAGGCCGCAGCAGAAGCCTCTCCCGCACGCTCTGCAGGCTTCTCAGCCACCCCAGGCCGCAGCAGAAGCCTCTCCCCGCACGCTCTGCAGGCTTCTCAGCCACCCCAGGCCGCAGCAGAAGCCTCTCCCGCACGCTCTGCAGGCTTCTCAGCCACCCCAGGCCCCAACAGAAGCCTCTCCCGCACGCTCTGCAGGCTTCCGACCCACCCCAGGCCGCACCAGAAGCCTCTCCCGCACGCTCTGCAGGCTTCCGACCCACCCCAGGCCGCACCAGAAGCCTCCCCCGCACGCTCTGCAGGCTTCTCAGCCACCCCAGGCCGCACCAGAAGCCTCCCCCGCACGCTCTGCAGGCTTCTCAGCCACCCCAGGCCGCAGCAGAAGCCTCCCCCGCACGCTCTGCAGGCTTCTCAGCCACCCCAGGCCGCAGCAGAAGCCTCCCCCGCACGCTCTGCAGGCTTCTCAGCCACCCCAGGCCCCAACAGAAGCCTCTCCCGCACGCTCTGCAGGCTTCCGACCCACCCCAGGCCCCAACAGAAGCCTCTCCCGCACGCTCTGCAGGCTTCTCAGCCACCCCAGGCCGCAGCAGAAGCCTCTCCCGCACGCTCTGCAGGCTTCTCAGCCACCCCAGGCCGCACCAGAAGCCTCTCCCGCACGCTCTGCAGGCTTCTCAGCCACCCCAGGCCGCACCAGAAGCCTCTCCCGCACGCTCTGCAGGCTTCCGACCCACCCCAGGCCGCACCAGAAGCCTCCCCCGCACGCTCTGCAGGCTTCTCCGCCACCACAGGCCGCACCAGAGGATCTTTTGCACCTCTCTGGACGCCACCCAGAGACTCCAGGCCGCACCAGAGGCCCCCCCCCCAACCATTTACAGGCTGCAGTGCCAGCCTAGGCCCCGCTGGCAGCCTCCCTTGTCTGCTTTGGAAGGCCTCCCATCCACTCCAGACCTGCCTGGAGGCCTCCCTCGACTGCTCCCGGGGCCCTCGAAGCCACCCTAGGCCTTTCTGGAGGACCTGCTCGACCGCTCGGGCGGCTTCTGACGCACCCTCGGCCATCCGGCGCCCAGCAGCTCCCAGGGCCAGGCACCGGCCTCCCCCTCCGGCCGCCCCTGGGGCCGGGGGTGGCTCGGACTCGGCGCCCCCAACGTGTCGTCCCGTCCCCCCCCCGCCCCGCACCGCCGAACATTCGCTGCAGCCGAGGGCTTGCCGCTCGACGCCTACCCCACCCGCCCAGCCCCCCGCTGCGGCCCGGCGCTGCCCCGGCCGCTGCGCCCCGCCTCTCATCGCTCCCCCCACCCGGCAACCGGCCGCCGGGCACGGCAAGTCCCAGGGCAGGGAACAGGTGCTGCCGGGACCCCCGTGCTGGCTGCCGGCTTCCCGGGGCTGCCCCGGGCACGGACAGGTCGCCCCCCCCGCCCCGGCGAATGTTCACCGAACCGGCTGCCGGCTGCCTTCGAGCACCCCCCGCCCCCCGCCACTATCGTCCCCCCCCGCCCCCCCTCCGCCTCCGCTGCCGCTTCTGCCCGCACCCCCTCCACTGCCTCCCCCCGCCGCCGGCGAACGAGTCGCCGGATCCGTAGGGTGCCGGGAGCCCGAACGGCGAGCGGCTCCGGCTGCTGCCGGGACCGCGGGGATTCGAGCCGCTCCGGCCGCGGCCGGGACCCCGTGCCGGAAGCCGGCATCCCGGGACGGCCCCGGGACGGCCCCGGTCGCCGGCCGGGTGACGTTCAGCGAAGCGGCTGCCGCCAGTCTTTGGGCCTCCCCCGTGCCGGGGCCGCGGGGCTTCGAGCCGGTCCGGCCGCGGCCGGGATCCGGGGCCGGACGATGGCTTCCCGGGCCGGTCCCGGTCGCCTCCCGGGTGACGTTCACCGAAGCGGCTGACGGCTGTCTTCGAGCCCCCCCCCCCCCTCCGCCTCCGCGGCCGCTTCTGCCCGCACCCCCTCCACTGCCTCCCCCCGCCGCCCGCGAACGAGTCGCCGGATCCGTAGGGTGCCGGGAGCCCGAACGGCGAGCGGCTCCGGCTGCTGCCGGGACCGCGGGGCTTCGAGCCGCTCCGGCCGCGGCCGGGACCCCCGTGCCGGAAGCCGGCATCCCGGGACGGCCCCGGGACGGCCCCGGTCGCCGGCCGGGTGACGTTCAGCGAAGCGGCTGCCGCCAGTCTTTGGGCCTTCCCCGTGCCGGGGCCGCGGGGATTCGAGCCGCTCCGGCCGCGGCCGGGACCCCGTGCCGGAAGCCGGCATCCCCGGACAGCCCCGGGACGGCCCCGGTCGCCGGCCGGGTGACGTTCACCGAAGCGGCTGCCGGCTGTCTTCGAGCCCCCCCCCCTCCGCCTCCGCTGCCGCTTCTGCCCGCACCCCCTCCACTGCCTCCCCCCGCCGCCGGCGAACGAGTCGCCGGATCCGTAGGGTGCCGGGAGCCCGAACGGCGAGCGGCTCCGGCTGCTGCCGGGACCGCGGGGATTCGAGCCGCTCCGGCCGCGGCCGGGACCCCGTGCCGGAAGCCGGCATCCCGGGACGGCCCCGGGACGGCCCCGGTCGCCGGCCGGGTGACGTTCAGCGAAGCGGCTGCCGCCAGTCTTTGGGCCTCCCCCGTGCCGGGGCCGCGGGGCTTCGAGCCGGTCCGGCCGCGGCCGGGATCCGGGGCCGGACGATGGCTTCCCGGGCCGGTCCCGGTCGCCTCCCGGGTGACGTTCACCGAAGCGGCTGACGGCTGTCTTCGAGCCCCCCCCCCCCCTCCGCCTCCGCGGCCGCTTCTGCCCGCACCCCCTCCACTGCCTCCCCCCGCCGCCCGCGAACGAGTCGCCGGATCCGTAGGGTGCCGGGAGCCCGAACGGCGAGCGGCTCCGGCTGCTGCCGGGACCGCGGGGCTTCGAGCCGCTCCGGCCGCGGCCGGGACCCCCGTGCCGGAAGCCGGCATCCCGGGACGGCCCCGGGACGGCCCCGGTCGCCGGCCGGGTGACGTTCAGCGAAGCGGCTGCCGCCAGTCTTTGGGCCTCCCCCGTGCCGGGGCCGCGGGGATTCGAGCCGGTCCGGCCGCGGCCGGGATCCCGGGCCGGACGATGGCTTCCCGGGCCGGTCCCGGTCGCCTCCCGGGTGACGTTCACCGAAGCGGCTGCCGGCTGTCTTCGAGCCCCCCCCCCCTCCGCCTCCGCTGCCGCTTCTGCCCGCACCCCCTCCACTGCCTCCCCCCGCCGCCGGCGAACGAGTCGCCGGATCCGTAGGGTGCCGGGAGCCCGAACGGCGAGCGGCTCCGGCTGCTGCCGGGACCGCGGGGATTCGAGCCGGTCCGGCCGCGGCCGGGACCCCGTGCCGGAAGCCGGCATCCCCGGACAGCCCCGGGACGGCCCCGGTCGCCGGCCGGGTGACGTTCAGCGAAGCGGCTGCCGGCTGTCTTCGAGCCCCCCCCCACTCCGCCTCCGCTGCCGCTTCTCCCCGCACCCCCTCCACTGCCTCCCCCCGCCGCCGGCGAACGAGTCGGCGGATCCATACCGTCCCGAGAGCCCGAGGCGGCGGCACCCAGTGCGGGTCCGGCCGAGGCCGGGACCCCGTGCCTGTCGCAGGCTTCCCGGGACGGCCCCGGAACGGCCGCGGTCGCCGGCCGGGTGACGTTCTCCGAAGCGGCTGCCGGCTGTCTTCGAGCCCCCCCCCCCCCTCCGCCTCCGCTGCCGCTTCTGCCCGCACCTCCTTCACTGCCTCCCCCCGCCGCCGGCGAACGAGTCGCCGGATCCGTAGGGTGCCGGGAGCCCGAACGGCGAGCGGCTCCGGCTGCTGCCGGGACCGCGGGGATTCGAGCCGCTCCGGCCGCGGCCGGGACCCCCGTGCCGGATGCCGGCATCCCGGGACGGCCCCGGGACGGCCCCGGTCGCCGGCCGGGTGACGTTCAGCGAAGCGGCTGCCGCCAGTCTTTGGGCCTCCCCCGTGCCGGGGCCGCGGGGCTTCGAGTCGGTCCGGCCGCGGCTGGGACCCCGTGCCTGTCGCAGGCTTCCCGGGACGGCCCCGGAACGGCCGCGGTCGCCGGCCGGGTGACGTTCACCGAGGCGACTGCCGGCTGTCTTCGAGCCCCCCCCCCCCCCTGCCGGAGCCGCGGGGATACGAGCCGGTCCGGCCGCGGCCGGGACCCCCGTGCCGGAAGCCGGCATCCCGGGACGGCCCCGGGACGGCCCCGATCGCCTCCCGGGTGACGTTCAGCGAAGCGGCTGCCGGCTGTCTTCGAGCCCCCCCCCCCTCCGCCTCCGCTGCCGCTTCTCCCCGCACCCCCTCCACTGCCTCCCCCCGCCGCCCGCGAACGAGTCGCCGGATCTGTAGGGGGCCGGGAGCCCGAGGCGGCGAGCGGCTCCGGCTGCTGCCGGGACCGCGGGGCTTCGAGCCGCTCCGGCCGCGGCCGGGACCCCGTGCCGGAAGCCGGCATCCCGGGACGGCCCCGGGACGGCCCCGGTCGCCGGCCGGGTGACGTTCAGCGAAGCGGCTGCCGCCAGTCTTTGGGCCTCCCCCGTGCCGGGACCGCGAGGCTTCGAGCCGGTCCGGCCGCGGCCGGGATCTCGTGCCGAACGTCGTCTTCCCGGGACGGTCCCGGGAGGGCCCCAGTCTCCTCCCGGGTGACGTTCACCGAAGCGGCTGCCGGCTGTCTTCGAGCCCCCACCCCTGCCGTGGCCGCGGGGATTCGCCCCGGTCCGGCAGCTGACGGTTCCCTGTGTCGGACGCCGGCTTCCCGGGACTGCCCCGGGACAGCCCCGGTCGCCTCCCGGGTGACGTTCACCGAAGCTGCTGCCGCCTGTCTTTGTCCCCCCCCCCCGTGCTCTCCCTCAGGCGGGAGGTAGACGTGCTCTCCCTCGGCGAGTAGACGTGCTCTCCCTCGGCGAGTAGACGTGCTCTCCCTCGGCGAGTAGACGTGCTCTCCCTCGGCGAGTAGACGTGCTCTCCCTCGGCGAGTAGACGTGCTCTCCCTCGGCGAGTAGACGTGCTCTCCCTGGGCGAGTAGACGTGCTCTCCCTGGGCGAGTAGACGTGCTCTCCCTCGGCGAGTAGACGTGCTCTCCCTCGGCGAGTAGACGTGCTCTCCCTGGGCGAGTAGACGTGCTCTCCCTGGGCGAGTAGACGTGCTCTCCCTGGGCGAGTAGACGTGCTCTCCCTGGGCGAGTAGACGTGCTCTCCCTGGGCGAGTAGACGTGCTCTCCCTGGGCGAGTAGACGTGCTCTCCCTCGGCGAGTAGACGTGCTCTCCCTCGGCGAGTAGACGTGCTCTCCCTCGGCGAGTAGACGTGCTCTCCCTCGGCGAGTAGACGTGCTCTCCCTCGGCGAGTAGACGTGCTCTCCCTCGGCGAGTAGACGTGCTCTCCGCGGAGATCGCGCTTGTCGCCAAGGGGTCGCTGTTGCGCTCTGCCTCCGCCTACGTCATCGTACAAGCCGGCGTGATTTCTGCGACCTGCCGCTGGGCGGAGGTCGGCTGGTTGTGCGCTCGCGGAGCTGACGGCCCTCCAGTTCCGTATATGAGGGAACGAGTGACGCCGAGCACTCCCAGGGCAGCGCTGCCGAGCGGCTGCTCCAAGCCACCCGCCAGGCGGCTGGGCAGGGGTCCGTCTGGCTTCTCGGTGGCTTTCGCCCGGGTCAGAGAGGGGACCCGCGGGGCCGAACAAAGGCGCGGCGGTTTGGAGCGGCCGCTGGCGCACCCTCAGCGGTGTTGGATGGGTTTCGCTCGTCCGTGAGCCGGAGCCCAGCCTGGGCTCGGCAACGAAAGCGGGGAAAAGAAAAAAAGTTGACGAGTGGCTGGCGCCGGCCACTGCCGAAGTGTGGAACCCCCGAAGCGACGTTTGCCCGGTGGGGCACGGGGGCAGAGAAAGCCGGGGAGACGTGGTGCCGGCGTCGGTCCCACCAAGAATGGAAAGCAAGCCCGTCCAGGCACGG